>NC_081293.1:89936872-89939372 GCF_030435805.1 Mustela lutreola
GCCCAGGGCCTCGGGAGCACAGGCCCGCGGAGGAGTGGCCAAGGCCCGGGGTCGAGGCCTGCTCCTGCCTCCTGCCCCCCACACCCTCGGGCCTGGCCCCCCCCCCCCCGCCTCCCCGCCCTCCTCCCACAGCCCGGCGGCCCCCACGCCCCTCCCCGCGTCCATGGCCGTGGTCCTCACCCCGGTCCCCCTTTCCCTGCCTCTGGCCCCAAAGCCCCCTTCCAAGACTGCCCCGCCCTGCCAGCAGCCCCACAAGGCCGGCTGAGGCACGGGTGGGCCTCGTGTCGTGCAGGCGGAAACGCTGGCTTGTGGCCGGCCGCCCATGCAGCGGGCCGCCATTTTTGGGGCCAGGGGCCCGCGATGCTGGGTCTGGGGTGGCCAGGGGTCAGGGGGTCAGGGGCGTGAGGGGACCGGGCTCAGGGGCTGAGGCGTTCAGGGACTGTTGGGAGGCAGCCGCGTTGGCCAGGGCGCCCAGCGGTGGCGGCCAAGGCAGAGGCAGGGGGGCCCAAGTGGGAGAGAAAAGAGGAAGGCCAAAGACAAGCGTTTGGGGGCGAAAAAAAAAGCCTACAGCACCCGGTATTCCCAGGCGGTCTCCCATCCAAGTACTAACCAGGCCCGACCTTGCTTAGCTTCCGAGATCAGACGAGATCGGGCGTGTTCAGGGTGCTATGGCCATAGACGCCTGCCGCTTCAGCTGGCCGCCCCAAGAGCCTGCTGCGCGCTTCCCGGGTCCCGACGTTAGCCAGGGCTCCCCACTCAGCCTGCCCTGGGCCTGGCGCCCGCCACCCCCGCCCACCCGCCCGCCAGCCCGCCCGGGGGGGCCCCCCCAACGCCAAAGTCTGTCGGGGCACTCTCCCATCCCGGGGCTCCCCAGCCTTGCCGCCACCGCGTGCCTCCCCAGGCCGCAACCGGGGTGCGTCCTCCGCCCCCACCACCACTCCCCCCACACCCCCCGCCCCCGCCCCCGCCCCGCGCTCGGTGTGCTCCGCCCCCGCCACCCCCACACCACCAGCGCCCACCCAGCGCCCTAGGCCAGGCCCAGCCGGCCACCTGGCCTTCCCTCCTCTCCTCTCCTCTGCTCTCTTCTGCTCTCCTCCAGACAGCTCTGCTCAGCTGGGCTCGGCTCGGCTCGGCTCTCCCCTCCTCTCCACCCCACCTCGCTCCCAGCCCACCCGAGGCCACGAGGACACATGGGCGAGGGGCGACGCCACACACCAGCCCAGAAGCGGCAGCCCCGCCCCGTGGCCCTACCTCCACCGCGCTTCTCCTGACAACCCACCCGCACCAGGCCCTGACCGAGAAACACAGACAGGGGGGTGGGGGGGCCCAGGTCGCGGGGGCGCCGGGAGGGGTGTGGGGGTTGGTCGGCTGCCGGTGGGCCTGGGGGCTGGGGGCAGCCCGAGGGCCTCGCTAGGGGATCCAGGGCCCAGGGCCTCGGGAGCACAGGCCCGCGGAGAGATGGCCCAGGCCCGGGGTCGAGGCCTGCTCCTGCCTCCTGCCCCCCACACCCTCGGGCCTGGGCCCTCCCCCCCGCCTCCCCGCCCTCCTCCCACAGCCCGGCGGCCCCCACGCCCCTCCCCGCGTCCATGGCCGTGGTCCTCACCCCGGTCCCCCTTTCCCTGCCTCTGGCCCCAAAGCCCCCTTCCAAGACTGCCCCGCCCTGCCAGCAGCCCCACAAGGCCGGCTGAGGCGCGGGTGGGCCTCGTGTCGTGCAGGCGGAAACGCTGGCTTGTGGCCGGCCGCCCGTGCAGCGGGTCGCCCTTTTTGGGGCCAGGGGCCCGCGATGCTGGGTCTGCGGTGGCCAGGGGTCAGGGGGTCAAGGGCGTGAGGGGACCGGGCTCAGGGGCTGAGGCGTTCAGGGACTGTTGGGAGGCCGCCGCGTTGGCCAGGGCGCCCAGCGCTGGCGGCCAAGGCAGAGGCAGGGGGGCCCAAGTGGGAGAGAAAAGAGGAAGGCCAAAGACAAGCGTTTGGGGGCGAAAAAAAAAGCCTACAGCACCCGGTATTCCCAGGCGGTCTCCCATCCAAGTACTAACCAGGCCCGACCCTGCTTAGCTTCCGAGATCAGACGAGATCGGGCGCGTTCAGGGTGGTATGGCCGTAGACGCCTGCCGCTTCAGCTGGCGGCCCCAAGAGCCTGCTGCGCGCTTCCCGGGTCCCGACGTTAGCCAGGGCTCCCCACTCAGCCTGCCCTGGGCCTGGCGCCCGCCACCCCGCCCACCCGCCCGCCAGCCCGCCCGGGGGGGCCCCCCCAACGCCAAAGTCTGTCGGGGCACTCTCCCATCCCGGGGCTCCCCAGCTGTGCCACCACCGCGTGCCTCCCCAGGCCACAACCGGGGTGCGTCCTCCGCCCCCACCACCACTCCCCCCACATCCCCCGCCCCCGCCCCCGCCCCCGCCCCGCGCTCGGTGTGCTCCGCCCCCGCCACCCCCACACCACCAGCGCCCACCCAGCGCCCTAGGCCAGGCCCAGCCGGCCACCTGGCCTTCCCTCCTCTCCTCT
>NC_081293.1:89941872-89946872 GCF_030435805.1 Mustela lutreola
CCGGGTCCCGACGTTAGCCAGGGCTCCCCACTCAGCCTGCCCTAGGCCTGGCGCCCGCCTCCCCGCCCACCCGCCCGCCAGCCCGCCCGGGGGGGCCCCCCCAACGCCAAAGTCTGTCGGGGCACACTCCCATCCCGGGGCTCCCCAGCTGTGCCACCAGCACGTGCCTCCCCAGGCCACAACCGGGGTGCGTCCTCCGCCCCCACCACCACTCCCCCCACATCCCCCGCCCCCGCCCCCGCCCCCGCCCCGCGCTCGGTGTGCTCCGCCCCCGCCACCCCCACACCACCAGCGCCCACCCAGCGCCCTAGGCCAGGCCCAGCCGGCCACCTGGCCTTCCCTCCTCTCCTCTCCTCTGCTCTCTTCTGCTCTCCTCCAGACAGCTCTGCTCAGCTGGGCTCGGCTCGGCTCGGCTCTCCCCTCCTCTCCACCCCACCTCGCTCCCAGCCCACCCGAGGCCACGAGGACACATGGGCGACGGGCGACGCCACACACCAGCCCAGAAGCGGCAGCCCCGCCCCGTGGCCCTACCTCCACCGCGCTTCCCCTGACCACCCACCCGCACCAGGCCCTGACGGAGAGACACAGACAGGGGGGTGGGGGGGCCCAGGTCGCGGGGGCGCCGGGAGGGGTGTGGGGGTTGGTCGGCTGCCGGTGGGCCTGGGGGCTGGGGGCAGCCCGAGGGCCTCGCTAGGGGATCCAGGGCCCAGGGCCTCGGGAGCACAGGCCCGCGGAGAGGTGGCCCAGGCCCGGGGTCGAGGCCTGCTCCTGCCTCCTGCCCCCCACACCCTCGGGGCTGGGCCCCCCCCCCCCCGCCTCCCCGCCCTCCTCCCACAGCCCGGCGGCCCCCACGCCCCTCCCCGCGTCCATGGCCGTGGTCCTCACCCCGGTCCCCCTTTCCCTGCCTCTGGCCCCAAAGCCCCCTTCCAAGACTGCCCCGCCGTGCCAGCAGCCCCACAAGGCCGGCTGAGGCGCGGGTGGGCCTCGTGTCGTGCAGGCGGAAACGCTGGCTTGTGGCCGGCCGCCCGTGCAGCGGGCCGCCTTTTTGGGGCCAGGGGCCCGCGATGCTGGGTCTGGGGTGGCCAGGGGTCAGGGGGTCAGGGGCGGGAGGGGACCGGGCTCAGGGGCTGAGGCGTTCAGGGACTGTTGGGAGGCAGCCGCGTTGGCCAGGGCGCCCAGCGGTGGCGGCCAAGGCAGAGGCAGGGGGGCCCAAGTGGGAGAGAAAAGAGGAAGGCCAAAGACAAGCGTTTGGGGGCGAAAAAAAAAGGCCTACAGCACCCGGTATTCCCAGGCGGTCTCCCATCCAAGTACTAACCAGGCCCGACCTTGCTTAGCTTCCGAGATCAGACGAGATCGGGCGCGTTCAGGGTGCTATGGCCATAGACGCCTGCCGCTTCAGGTGGCGGCCCCAAGAGCCTGCTGCGCGCTTCCCGGGTCCCGACGTTAGCCAGGGCTCCCCACTCAGCCTGCCCTGGGCCTGGCGCCCGCCACCCCGCCCACCCGCCCGCCAGCCCGCCCGGGGGGGCCCCCCCAACGCCAAAGTCTGTCGGGGCACTCTCCCATCCCGGGGCTCCCCAGCCTTGCCGCCACAGCGTGCCTCCCCAGGCCGCAACCGGGGTGCGTCCTCCGCCCCCACCACCACTCCCCCCACACCCCCCGCCCCCGCCCCCGCCCCGCGCTCGGTGTGCTCCGCCCCCGCCACCCCCACACCACCAGCGCCCAACCCAGCGCCCTTGGCCAGGCCCAGCCGGCCACCTGGCCTTCCCTCCTCTCCTCTCCTCTGCTCTCTTCTGCTCTCCTCCAGACAGCTCTGCTCAGCTGGGCTCGGCTCGGCTCGGCTCTCCCCTCCTCTCCACCCCACCTCGCTCCCAGCCCACCCGAGGCCACGAGGACACATGGGCGACGGGCGACGCCACACACCAGCCCAGAAGCGGCAGCCCCGCCCCGTGGCCCTACCTCCACCGCGCTTCTCCTGACAACCCACCCGCACCAGGCCCTGACGGAGAGACACAGACAGGGGGGTGGGGGGGCCCAGGTCGCGGGGGCGCCGGGAGGGGTGTGGGGGTTGGTCGGCTGCCGGTGGGCCTGGGGGCTGGGGGCAGCCCGAGGGCCTCGCTAGGGGATCCAGGGCCCAGGGCCTCGGGAGCACAGGCCCGCGGAGAGGTGGCCCAGGCCCGGGGTCGAGGCCTGCTCCTGCCTCCTGCCCCCCACACCCTCGGGCCTGGGCCCTCCCCCCCGCCTCTCCGCCCTCCTCCCACAGCCCGCGGCCCCCACGCCCCTCCCCGCGTCCATGGCCGTGGTCCTCACCCCGGTCCCCCTTTCCCTGCCTCTGGCCCCAAAGCCCCCTTCCAAGACTGCCCCGCCCTGCCAGCAGCCCCACAAGGCCCGCTGAGGCGCGGGTGGGCCTCGTGTCATGCAGGCGGAAACGCTGGCTTGTGGCCGGCCGCCCGTGCAGCGGGCCGCCCTTTTTGGGGCCAGGGGCCCGCGATGCTGGGTCTGGGGAGGCCAGGGGTCAGGGGGTCAGGGGCGTGAGGGGACCGGGCTCAGGGGCTGAGGCGTTCAGGGACTGTTGGGAGGCCGCCGCGTTGGCCAGGGCGCCCAGCGCTGGCGGCCAAGGCAGAGGCAGGGGGGCCCAAGTGGGAGAGAAAAGAGGAAGGCCAAAGACAAGCGTTTGGGGGCGAAAAAAAAAGCCTACATCACCCGGTATTCCCAGGCGGTCTCCCATCCAAGTACTAACCAGGCACGACCCTGCTTAGCTTCCGAGATCAGACGAGATCGGGCGCGTTCAGGGTGGCATGGCCATAGACGCCTGCCGCTTCAGCTGGCCGCCCCAAGAGCCTGCTGCGCGCTTCCCGGGTCCCGACGTTAGCCAGGGCTCCCCACTCAGCCTGCCCTAGGCCTGGCGCCCGCCTCCCCGCCCACCCGCCCGCCAGCCCGCCCGGGGGGGCCCCCCCAACGCCAAAGTCTGTCGGGGCACACTCCCATCCCGGGGCTCCCCAGCTGTGCCACCACCGCGTGCCTCCCCAGGCCACAACCGGGGTGCGTCCTCCGCCCCCACCACCACTCCCCCCACATCCCCCGCCCCCGCCCCCGCCCCCGCCCCGCGCTCGGTGTGCTCCGCCCCCGCCACCCCCACACCACCAGCGCCCACCCAGCGCCCTAGGCCAGGCCCAGCCGGCCACCTGGCCTTCCCTCCTCTCCTCTCCTCTGCTCTCTTCTGCTCTCCTCCAGACAGCTCTGCTCAGCTGGGCTCGGCTCGGCTCGGCTCTCCCCTCCTCTCCACCCCACCTCGCTCCCAGCCCACCCGAGGCCACGAGGACACATGGGCGACGGGCGACGCCACACACCAGCCCAGAAGCGGCAGCCCCGCCCCGTGGCCCTACCTCCACCGCGCTTCCCCTGACCACCCACCCGCACCAGGCCCTGACGGAGAGACACAGACAGGGGGGTGGGGGGGCCCAGGTCGCGGGGGCGCCGGGAGGGGTGTGGGGGTTGGTCGGCTGCCGGTGGGCCTGGGGGCTGGGGGCAGCCCGAGGGCCTCGCTAGGGGATCCAGGGCCCAGGGCCTCGGGAGCACAGGCCCGCGGAGAGGTGGCCCAGGCCCGGGGTCGAGGCCTGCTCCTGCCTCCTGCCCCCCACACCCTCGGGGCTGGGCCCCCCCCCCCCCCCGCCTCCCCGCCCTCCTCCCACAGACCGGCGGCCCCCACGCCCCTCCCCGCGTCCATGGCCGTGGTCCTCACCCCGGTCCCCCTTTCCCTGCCTCTGGCCCCAAAGCCCCCTTCCAAGACTGCCCCGCCGTGCCAGCAGCCCCACAAGGCCGGCTGAGGCGCGGGTGGGCCTCGTGTCGTGCAGGCGGAAACGCTGGCTTGTGGCCGGCCGCCCGTGCAGCGGGCCGCCCTTTTTGGGGCCAGGGGCCCGCGATGCTGGGTCTGGGGTGGCCAGGGGTCAGGGGGTCAGGGGCGGGAGGGGACCGGGCTCAGGGGCTGAGGCGTTCAGGGACTGTTGGGAGGCAGCCGCGTTGGCCAGGGCGCCCAGCGGTGGCGGCCAAGGCAGAGGCAGGGGGGCCCAAGTGGGAGAGAAAAGAGGAAGGCCAAAGACAAGCGTTTGGGGGCGAAAAAAAAAGGCCTACAGCACCCGGTATTCCCAGGCGGTCTCCCATCCAAGTACTAACCAGGCCCGACCTTGCTTAGCTTCCGAGATCAGACGAGATCGGGCGCGTTCAGGGTGCTATGGCCATAGACGCCTGCCGCTTCAGGTGGCGGCCCCAAGAGCCTGCTGCGCGCTTCCCGGGTCCCGACGTTAGCCAGGGCTCCCCACTCAGCCTGCCCTGGGCCTGGCGCCCGCCACCCCGCCCACCCGCCCGCCAGCCCGCCCGGGGGGGCCCCCCCAACGCCAAAGTCTGTCGGGGCACTCTCCCATCCCGGGGCTCCCCAGCCTTGCCGCCACAGCGTGCCTCCCCAGGCCGCAACCGGGGTGCGTCCTCCGCCCCCACCACCACTCCCCCCACACCCCCCGCCCCCGCCCCCGCCCCGCGCTCGGTGTGCTCCGCCCCCGCCACCCCCACACCACCAGCGCCCAACCCAGCGCCCTTGGCCAGGCCCAGCCGGCCACCTGGCCTTCCCTCCTCTCCTCTCCTCTGCTCTCTTCTGCTCTCCTCCAGACAGCTCTGCTCAGCTGGGCTCGGCTCGGCTCGGCTCTCCCCTCCTCTCCACCCCACCTCGCTCCCAGCCCACCCGAGGCCACGAGGACACATGGGCGACGGGCGACGCCACACACCAGCCCAGAAGCGGCAGCCCCGCCCCGTGGCCCTACCTCCACCGCGCTTCTCCTGACAACCCACCCGCACCAGGCCCTGACGGAGAGACACAGACAGGGGGGTGGGGGGGCCCAGGTCGCGGGGGCGCCGGGAGGGGTGTGGGGGTTGGTCGGCTGCCGGTGGGCCTGGGGGCTGGGGGCAGCCCGAGGGCCTCGCTAGGGGATCCAGGGCCCAGGGCCTCGGGA
>NC_081293.1:89951872-89986872 GCF_030435805.1 Mustela lutreola
GGCCTCGCTAGGGGATCCAGGGCCCAGGGCCTCGGGAGCACAGGCCCGCGGAGAAGTGGCCAAGGCCCGGGGTCGAGGCCTGCTCCTGCCTCCTGCCCCGCACACCCTCGGGCCTGGCCCCCCCCCCCCGCCTCCCCGCCCTCCTCCCACAGCCCGGCGGCCCCCACGCCCCTCCCCGCGTCCATGGCCGAGGTCCTCACCCCGGTCCCCCTTTCCCTGCCTCTGGCCCCAAAGCCCCCTTCCAAGACTGCCCCGCCCTGCCAGCAGCCCCACAAGGCCGGCTGAGGCACGGGTAGGCCTCGTGTCGTGCAGGCGGAAACGCTGGCTTGTGGCCGGCCGCCCGTGCAGCGGGCCGCCATTTTTGGGGCCAGGGGCCCGCGATGCTGGGTCTGGGGTGGCCAGGGGTCAGGGGGTCAGGGGCGTGAGGGGACCGGGCTCAGGGGCTGAGGCGTTCAGGGACTGTTGGGAGGCAGCCGCGTTGGCCAGGGCGCCCAGCGGTGGCGGCCAAGGCAGAGGCAGGGGGGCCCAAGTGGGAGAGAAAAGAGGAAGGCCAAAGACAAGCGTTTGGGGGCGAAAAAAAAAGCCTACAGCACCCGGTATTCCCAGGCGGTCTCCCATCCAAGTACTAACCAGGCCCGACCTTGCTTAGCTTCCGAGATCAGACGAGATCGGGCGTGTTCAGGGTGCTATGGCCATAGACGCCTGCCGGTTCAGCTGGCCGCCCCAAGAGCCTGCTGCGCGCTTCCCGGGTCCCGACGTTAGCCAGGGCTCCCCACTCAGCCTGCCCTGGGCCTGGCGCCCGCCACCCCCGCCCACCCGCCCGCCAGCCCGCCCGGGGGGGCCCCCCCAACGCCAAAGTCTGTCGGGGCACTCTCCCATCCCGGGGCTCCCCAGCCTTGCCGCCACCGCGTGCCTCCCCAGGCCGCAACCGGGGTGCGTCCTCCGCCCCCACCACCACTCCCCCCACACCCCCCGCCCCCGCCACCGCCCCGCGCTCGGTGTGCTCCGCCCCCGCCACCCCCACACCACCAGCGCCCACCCAGCGCCCTAGGCCAGGCCCAGCCGGCCACCTGGCCTTCCCTCCTCTCCTCTCCTCTGCTCTCTTCTGCTCTCCTCCAGACAGCTCTGCTCAGCTGGGCTCGGCTCGGCTCGGCTCTCCCCTCCTCTCCACCCCACCTCGCTCCCAGCCCACCCGAGGCCACGAGGACACATGGGCGACGGGCGACGCCACACACCAGCCCAGAAGCGGCAGCCCCGCCCCGTGGCCCTACCTCCACCGCGCTTCTCCTGACAACCCACCCGCACCAGGCCCTGACCGAGAAACACAGACAGGGGGGTGGGGGGGCCCAGGTCGCGGGGGCGCCGGGAGGGGTGTGGGGGTTGGTCGGCTGCCGGTGGGCCTGGGGGCTGGGGGCAGCCCGAGGGCCTCGCTAGGGGATCCAGGGCCCAGGGCCTCGGGAGCACAGGCCCGCGGAGAGGTGGCCCAGGCCCGGGGTCGAGGCCTGCTCCTGCCTCCTGCCCCCCACACCCTCGGGCCTGGGCCCTCCCCCCCGCCTCCCCGCCCTCCTCCCACAGCCCGGCGGCCCCCACGCCCCTCCCCGCGTCCATGGCCGTGGTCCTCACCCCGGTCCCCCTTTCCCTGCCTCTGGCCCCAAAGCCCCCTTCCAAGACTGCCCCGCCCTGCCAGCAGCCCCACAAGGCCGGCTGAGGCGCGGGTGGGCCTCGTGTCGTGCAGGCGGAAACGCTGGCTTGTGGCCGGCCGCCCGTGCAGCGGGTCGCCCTTTTTGGGGCCAGGGGCCCGCGATGCTGGGTCTGCGGTGGCCAGGGGTCAGGGGGTCAGGGGCGTGAGGGGACCGGGCTCAGGGGCTGAGGCGTTCAGGGACTGTTGGGAGGCCGCCGCGTTGGCCAGGGCGCCCAGCGCTGGCGGCCAAGGCAGAGGCAGGGGGGCCCAAGTGGGAGAGAAAAGAGGAAGGCCAAAGACAAGCGTTTGGGGGCGAAAAAAAAAGCCTACATCACCCGGTATTCCCAGGCGGTCTCCCATCCAAGTACTAACCAGGCCCGACCCTGCTTAGCTTCCGAGATCAGACGAGATCGGGCGCGTTCAGGGTGGTATGGCCGTAGACGCCTGCCGCTTCAGCTGGCCGCCCCAAGAGCCTGCTGCGCGCTTCCCGGGCCCCGGCGTTAGCCAGGGCTCCCCACTCAGCCTGCCCTGGGCCTGGCGCCCGCCTCCCCGCCCACCCGCCCGCCAGCCCGCCGTGGGGGCCCCCCCAACGCCAAAGTCTGTCGGGGCACACTCCCATCCCGGGGCTCCCCAGCCGTGCCACCACCGCGTGCCTCCCCAGGCCGCAACCGGGGTGCGTCCTCCGCCCCCACCACCACTCCCCCCACACCCCCCGCCCCCGCCCCCGCCCCCGCCCCGCGCTCGGTGTGCTCCGCCCCCGCCACCCCCACACCACCAGCGCCCACCCAGCGCCCTAGGCCAGGCCCAGCCGGCCACCTGGCCTTCCCTCCTCTCCTCTCCTCTGCTCTCTTCTGCTCTCCTCTAGACAGCTCTGCTCAGCCGGGCTCGGCTCGGCTCGGCTCTCCCCTCCTCTCCACCCCACCTCGCTCCCAGCCCACCCGAGGCCACGAGGACACATGGGCGACGGGCGACGCCACACACTAGCCCAGAAGGGGCAGCCCCGCCCCGTGGCCCTACCTCCACCGCGCTTCCCCTGACCACCCACCCGCACCAGGCCCTGACCGAGAGACACAGACAGGCCGGCTCACCTACACGGACACACGGATACCCAGGGAGACACAGGGACAGACACAGACGGAGGGACCTCTGCACAGACGGCAAGAACGCAGAGCCCCAGAGACAGACTCTCTAACCCGCAGACCCCCCTCAGACCCTCCACCCCCAACCCCAGCCCCCAGGCCAGACGCGGTGACCCTGACCCGCATGCGCACAGGGACCCGGTCGGAGACACGGGTGCACGCAACGCTCACACACCCACTCACGCGCACAGAAACACACACACAAACACACACACACACGCACACACACTCGGACAAGACACCACACACCCAGGAGGCTGCGGTGGCCTGCCACCTGCCCCGGGAGGGAGGGCCGGCTTGCTTGGGCCGGGCTTTGGTGTCTGCAGTCCCGTTCCGCTCCCATTCCTGCCCAGCACCCCGTCTGGCCTGGGGGCCTGCCAGGGTTTCTTCCTCTGGACTAGTCCTCTGGTGAGGGGTGAGGCGGGGGGCCGGGGCCTCTCTTGGCCCGGTGTGGGGCGCCCCCGGTCTTGCTGAGCGAGACAGCCTCGCGGTTGCCTTCGCTGTGCCTGGGAGACGCAGCGTGGAGCCGGGTGCCCACGGCTCCGGAAACCCAGGGCGGTCGGCCATCTCGCGTCCCGGGCACCTGAGCCCGGGCGCGGGGCCCAAGGGGCCAAGGGGAGCTGGTCGGGGAGAGGGAAGGGAATGAATGCCCTTCCGGCCGGAGCGGAGCCCAGGCCCCGTGGAGAGAAGGGGCGGGGGGTGGGGGGGCCCAGGTCGCGGGGGCGCCGGGAGGGGTGTGGGGGTTGGTCGGCTGCCGGTGGGCCTGGGGGCTGGGGGCAGCCCGAGGGCCTCGCTAGGGGATCCAGGGCCCAGGGCCTCGGGAGCACAGGCCCGCGGAGAGGTGGCCCAGGCCCGGGGTCGAGGCCTGCTCCTGCCTCCTGCCCCCCACACCCTCGGGGCTGGGCCCCCCCCCCCCGCCTCCCCGCCCTCCTCCCACAGCCCGGCGGCCCCCACGCCCCTCCCCGCGTCCATGGCCGTGGTCCTCACCCCGGTCCCCCTTTCCCTGCCTCTGGCCCCAAAGCCCCCTTCCAAGACTGCCCCGCCGTGCCAGCAGCCCCACAAGGCCGGCTGAGGCGCGGGTGGGCCTCGTGTCGTGCAGGCGGAAACGCTGGCTTGTGGCCGGCCGCCCGTGCAGCGGGCCGCCATTTTTGGGGCCAGGGGCCCGCGATGCTGGGTCTGGGGTGGCCAGGGGTCAGGGGGTCAGGGGCGTGAGGGGACCGGGCTCAGGGGCTGAGGCGTTCAGGGACTGTTGGGAGGCAGCCGCGTTGGCCAGGGCGCCCAGCGGTGGCGGCCAAGGCAGAGGCAGGGGGGCCCAAGTGGGAGAGAAAAGAGGAAGGCCAAAGACAAGCGTTTGGGGGCGAAAAAAAAAGCCTACAGCACCCGGTATTCCCAGGCGGTCTCCCATCCAAGTACTAACCAGGCCCGACCTTGCTTAGCTTCCGAGATCAGACGAGATCGGGCGTGTTCAGGGTGCTATGGCCATAGACGCCTGCCGCTTCAGCTGGCCGCCCCAAGAGCCTGCTGCGCGCTTCCCGGGTCCCGACGTTAGCCAGGGCTCCCCACTCAGCCTGCCCTGGGCCTGGCGCCCGCCACCCCGCCCACCCGCCCGCCAGCCCACCCGGGGGGGCCCCCCCAACGCCAAAGTCTGTCGGGGCACTCTCCCATCCCGGGGCTCCCCAGCCTTGCCGCCACCGCGTGCCTCCCCAGGCCGCAACCGGGGTGCGTCCTCCGCCCCCACCACCACTCCCCCCACACCCCCCGCCCCCGCCCCCGCCCCGCGCTCGGTGTGCTCCGCCCCCGCCACCCCCACACCACCAGCGCCCACCCAGCGCCCTAGGCCAGGCCCAGCCGGCCACCTGGCCATCCCTCCTCTCCTCTCCTCTGCTCTCTTCTGCTCTCCTCCAGACAGCTCTGCTCAGCTGGGCTCGGCTCGGCTCGGCTCTCCCCTCCTCTCCACCCCACCTCGCTCCCAGCCCACCCGAGGCCACGAGGACACATGGGCGACGGGCGACGCCACACACCAGCCCAGAAGCGGCAGCCCCGCCCCGTGGCCCTACCTCCACCGCGCTTCTCCTGACAACCCACCCGCACCAGGCCCTGACCGAGAGACACAGACAGGCCGGCTCACCTACACGGACACACGGATACCCAGGGAGACACAGGGACAGACACAGACGGAGGGACCTCTGCACAGACGGCAAGAACGCAGAGCCCCAGAGACAGACTCTCTAACCCGCAGACCCCCCTCAGACCCTCCACCCCCAACCCCAGCCCCCAGGCCAGACGCGGTGACCCTGACCCGCATGCGCACAGGGACCCGGTCGGAGACACGGGTGCACGCAACGCTCACACACCCACTCACGCGCACAGAAACACACACACAAACACACACACACACGCACACACACTCGGACAAGACACCACACACCCAGGAGGCTGCGGTGGCCTGCCACCTGCCCCGGGAGGGAGGGCCGGCTTGCTTGGGCCGGGCTTTGGTGTCTGCAGTCCCGTTCCGCTCCCATTCCTGCCCCGCACCCCGTCTGGCCTGGGGGCCTGCCTGGGTTTCTTCCTCTGGACTAGTCCTCTGGTGAGGGGTGAGGCGGGGCCCGGGGCCTCTCTTGGCCCGGTGTGGGGTGCCCCCGGTCTTGCTGAGCGAGACAGCCTCGCGGTTGCCTTCGCTGTGCCTGGGAGACGCAGCGTGGAGCCGGGTGCCCACGGCTCCGGAAGCCCAGGGCGGTCGGCCATCTCGCTTCCGGGGCACCAGAGCCCGGGCGCGGGGTCCAAGGGGTCAAGGGGAGCTGGTTGGGTAGAGGGAAGGGAATGAATGCCCTTCCGGCCGGAGCAGAGCCCAGGCCCCGTGGAGAGAAGGGGCGGGGGGTGGGGGTGCCCAGGTCGCGGGGGCGCCGGGAGGGGTGTGGGGGATGGTCGGCTGCCGGTGGGCCTGGGGGCTGGGGACAGCCCGAGGGCCTCGCTAGGGGATCCAGGGCCCAGGGCCTCGGGAGCACAGGCCCGCGGAGAAGTGGCCAAGGCCCGGGGTCGAGGCCTGCTCCTGCCTCCTGCCCCCCACACCCTCGAGCCTGGCCCCCCCCCCCCCCGCCTCCCCGCCCTCCTCCCACAGCCCGGCGGCCCCCACGCCCCTCCCCGCGTCCATGGCCGTGGTCCTCACCCCGGTCCCCCTTTCCCTGCCTCTGGCCCCAAAGCCCCCTTCCAAGACTGCCCCGACCTGCCAGCAGCCCCACAAGGCCGGCTGAGGCACGGGTGGGCCTCGTGTCGTGCAGGCGGAAACGCTGGCTTGTGGCCGGCCGCCCGTGCAGCGGGCCGCCATTTTTGGGGCCAGGGGCCCGCGATGCTGGGTCTGGGGTGGCCAGGGGTCAGGGGGTCAGGGGCGTGAGGGGACCGGGCTCAGGGGCTGAGGCGTTCAGGGACTGTTGGGAGGCAGCCGCGTTGGCCAGGGCGCCCAGCGGTGGCGGCCAAGGCAGAGGCAGGGGGGCCCAAGTGGGAGAGAAAAGAGGAAGGCCAAAGACAAGCGTTTGGGGGCGAAAAAAAAAGCCTACAGCACCCGGTATTCCCAGGCGGTCTCCCATCCAAGTACTAACCAGGCCCGACCTTGCTTAGCTTCCGAGATCCGACGAGATCGGGCGTGTTCAGGGTGCTATGGCCATAGACGCCTGCCGCTTCAGCTGGCCGCCCCAAAAGCCTGCTGCGCGCTTCCCGGGTCCCGACGTTAGCCAGGGCTCCCCACTCAGCCTGCCCTGGGCCTGGCGCCCGCCACCTCGCCCACCCGCCCGCCAGCCCGCCCGGGGGGGCCCCCCCAACGCCAAAGTCTGTCGGGGCACTCTCCCATCCCGGGGCTCCCCAGCCTTGCCGCCACCGCGTGCCTCCCCAGGCCGCAACCGGGGTGCGTCCTCCGCCCCCACCACCACTCCCCCCACACCCCCCGCCCCCGCCCCCGCCCCGCGCTCGGTGTGCTCCGCCCCCGCCACCCCCACACCACCAGCGCCCACCCAGCGCCCTAGGCCAGGCCCAGCCGGCCACCTGGCCTTCCCTCCTCTCCTCTCCTCTGCTCTCTTCTGCTCTCCTCCAGACAGCTCTGCTCAGCTGGGCTCGGCTCGGCTCGGCTCTCCCCTCCTCTCCACCCCACCTCGCTCCCAGCCCACCCGAGGCCACGAGGACACATGGGCGACGGGCGACGCCACACACCAGCCCAGAAGCGGCAGCCCCGCCCCGTGGCCCTACCTCCACCGCGCTTCTCCTGACAACCCACCCGCACCAGGCCCTGACCGAGAAACACAGACAGGGGGGTGGGGGGGCCCAGGTCGCGGGGGCGCCGGGAGGGGTGTGGGGGTTGGTCGGCTGCCGGTGGGCCTGGGGGCTGGGGACAGCCCGAGGGCCTCGCTAGGGGATCCAGGGCCCAGGGCCTCGGGAGCACAGGCCCGCGGAGAAGTGGCCAAGGCCCGGGGTCGAGGCCTGCTCCTGCCTCCTGCCCCCCACACCCTCGGGCCTGGCCCCCCCCCCCCGCCTCCCCGCCCTCCTCCCACAGCCCGGCGGCCCCCACGCCCCTCCCCGCGTCCATGGCCGTGGTCCTCACCCCGGTCCCCCTTTCCCTGCCTCTGGCCCCAAAGCCCCCTTCCAAGACTGCCCCGCCCTGCCAGCAGCCCCACAAGGCCGGCTGAGGCACGGGTGGGCCTCGTGTCGTGCAGGCGGAAACGCTGGCTTGTGGCCGGCCGCCCGTGCAGCGGGCCGCCATTTTTGGGGCCAGGGGCCCGCGATGCTGGGTCTGGGGTGGCCAGGGGTCAGGGGGTCAGGGGCGTGAGGGGACCGGGCTCAGGGGCTGAGGCGTTCAGGGACTGTTGGGAGGCCGCCGCGTTGGCCAGGGCGCCCAGCGGGTGCGGCCAAGGCAGAGGCAGGGGGGCCCAAGTGGGAGAGAAAAGAGGAAGGCCAAAGACAAGCGTTTGGGGGCGAAAAAAAAAGCCTACAGCACCCGGTATTCCCAGGCGGTCTCCCATCCAAGTACTAACCAGGCCCGACCTTGCTTAGCTTCCGAGATCAGACGAGATCGGGCGTGTTCAGGGTGCTATGGCCATAGACGCCTGCCGCTTCAGCTGGCCGCCCCAAGAGCCTGCTGCGCGCTTCCCGGGCCCCGGCGTTAGCCAGGGCTCCCCACTCAGCCTGCCCTGGGCCTGGCGCCCGCCTCCCCGCCCACCGGCCCGCCAGCCCGCCCGGGGGGCGGGGGGGGGGGGCCCAACGCCAAAGTCTGTCGGGGCACTCTCCCATCCCGGGGCTCCCCAGCCGCGCCGCCACCGCGTGCCTCCCCAGGCCGCAACGGGGTGCGTTCTCGGCCCCCACCACCACTCCCCCCACACCCCCCGCCCCCGCCCCCGCCCCCGCCCCGCGCTCGGTGTGCTCCGCCCCCGCCACCCCCACACCACCAGCGCCCACCCAGCGCCCTAGGCCAGGCCCAGCCGGCCACCTGGCCTTCCCTCCTCTCCTCTCCTCTGCTCTCTTCTGCTCTCCTCCAGACAGCTCTGCTCAGCTGGGCTCGGCTCGGCTCGGCTCTCCCCTCCTCTCCACCCCACCTCGCTCCCAGCCCACCCGAGGCCACGAGGACACACGGGCGACGGGCGACGCCACACACCAGCCCAGAAGCGGCTGCCCCGCCCCGTGGCCCTACCTCCACCGCGCTTCCCCTGACCACCCACCCGCACCAGGCCCTGACCGAGAGACACAGACAGGCCGGCTCACCTACACGGACACACGGATACCCAGGGAGACACAGGGACAGACACAGACGGAGGGACCTCTGCACAGACGGCAAGAACGCAGAGCCCCAGAGACAGACTCTCTAACCCGCAGACCCCCCTCAGACCCTCCACCCCCAACCCCAGCCCCCAGGCCAGACGCGGTGACCCTGACCCGAATGCGCACAGCTACCCGGTCGGAGACACGGGTGCACGCAACGCTCACACACCCACTCACGCGCACAGAAACACACACACAAACACACACACACACGCACACACACTCGGACAAGACACCACACACCCAGGAGGCTGCGGTGGCCTGCCACCTGCCCCGGGAGGGAGGGCCGGCTTGCTTGGGCCGGGCTTTGGTGTCTGCAGTCCCGTTCCGCTCCCATTCCTGCCCAGCACCCCGTCTGGCCTGGGGGCCTGCCAGGGTTTCTTCCTCTGGACTAGTCCTCTGGTGAGGGGTGAGGCGGGGGGCCGGGGCCTCTCTTGGCCCGGTGTGGGGCGCCCCCGGTCTTGCTGAGCGAGACAGCCTCGCGGTTGCCTTCGCTGTGCTTGGGAGACGCAGCGTGGAGCCGGGTGCCCACGGCTCCGGAAACCCAGGGCGGTCGGCCATCTCGCGTCCCGGGCACCTGAGCCCGGGCGCGGGGCCCAAGGGGCCAAGGGGAGCTGGTCGGGGAGAGGGAAGGGAATGAATGCCCTTCCGGCCGGAGCGGAGCCCAGGCCCCGTGGAGAGAAGGGGCGGGGGGTGGGGGGGCCCAGGTCGCGGGGGCGCCGGGAGGGGTGTGGGGGTTGGTCGGCTGCCGGTGGGCCTGGGGGCTGGGGGCAGCCCGAGGGCCTCGCTAGGGGATCCAGGGCCCAGGGCCTCGGGAGCACAGGCCCGCGGAGAGGTGGCCCAGGCCCGGGGTCGAGGCCTGCTCCTGCCTCCTGCCCCCCACACCCTCGGGCCAGCCCCCCCCCCGCCCCCCCGCCTCCCCGCCCTCCTCCCACAGCCCGGCGGCCCCCACGCCCCTCCCCGCGTCCATGGCCGTGGTCCTACCCCGGTCCCCCTTTCCCTGCCTCTGGCCCCAAAGCCCCCTTCCAAGACTGCCCCGCCCTGCCAGCAGCCCCCCAAGGCCGGCTGAGGCGCGGGTGGGCCTCGTGTCGTGCAGGCGGAAACGCTGGCTTGTGGCCGGCCGCCCGTGCAGCGGGCCGCCCTTTTTGGGGCCAGGGGCCCGCGATGCTGGGTCTGGGGTGGCCAGGGGTCAGGGGGTCAGGGGCGTGAGGGGACCGGGCTCAGGGGCTGAGGCGTTCAGGGACTGTTGGGAGGCCGCCGCGTTGGCCAGGGCGCCCAGCGGTGGCGGCCAAGGCAGAGGCAGGGGGGCCCAAGTGGGAGAGAAAAGAGGAAGGCCAAAGACAAGCGTTTGGGGGCGAAAAAAAAAGCCTACAGCACCCGGTATTCCCAGGCGGTCTCCCATCCAAGTAGTAACCAGGCCCGACCTTGCTTAGCTTCCGAGATCAGACGAGATCGGGCGTGTTCAGGGTGCTATGGCCATAGACGCCTGCCGCTTCAGCTGGCCGCCCCAAGAGCCTGCTGCGCGCTTCCCGGGTCCCGACGTTAGCCAGGGCTCCCCACTCAGCCTGCCCTGGGCCTGGCGCCCGCCACCCCGCCCACCCGCCCGCCAGCCCACCCGGGGGGGCCCCCCCAACGCCAAAGTCTGTCGGGGCACTCTCCCATCCCGGGGCTCCCCAGCCTTGCCGCCACCGCGTGCCTCCCCAGGCCGCAACCGGGGTGCGTCCTCCGCCCCCACCACCACTCCCCCCACACCCCCCGCCCCCGCCCCCGCCCCGCGCTCGGTGTGCTCCGCCCCCGCCACCCCCACACCACCAGCGCCCACCCAGCGCCCTAGGCCAGGCCCAGCCGGCCACCTGGCCATCCCTCCTCTCCTCTCCTCTGCTCTCTTCTGCTCTCCTCCAGACAGCTCTGCTCAGCTGGGCTCGGCTCGGCTCGGCTCTCCCCTCCTCTCCACCCCACCTCGCTCCCAGCCCACCCGAGGCCACGAGGACACATGGGCGACGGGCGACGCCACACACCAGCCCAGAAGCGGCAGCCCCGCCCCGTGGCCCTACCTCCACCGCGCTTCTCCTGACAACCCACCCGCACCAGGCCCTGACCGAGAGACACAGACAGGCCGGCTCACCTACACGGACACACGGATACCCAGGGAGACACAGGGACAGACACAGACGGAGGGACCTCTGCACAGACGGCAAGAACGCAGAGCCCCAGAGACAGACTCTCTAACCCGCAGACCCCCCTCAGACCCTCCACCCCCAACCCCAGCCCCCAGGCCAGACGCGGTGACCCTGACCCGCATGCGCACAGGGACCCGGTCGGAGACACGGGTGCACGCAACGCTCACACACCCACTCACGCGCACAGAAACACACACACAAACACACACACACACGCACACACACTCGGACAAGACACCACACACCCAGGAGGCTGCGGTGGCCTGCCACCTGCCCCGGGAGGGAGGGCCGGCTTGCTTGGGCCGGGCTTTGGTGTCTGCAGTCCCGTTCCGCTCCCATTCCTGCCCCGCACCCCGTCTGGCCTGGGGGCCTGCCTGGGTTTCTTCCTCTGGACTAGTCCTCTGGTGAGGGGTGAGGCGGGGCCCGGGGCCTCTCTTGGCCCGGTGTGGGGTGCCCCCGGTCTTGCTGAGCGAGACAGCCTCGCGGTTGCCTTCGCTGTGCCTGGGAGACGCAGCGTGGAGCCGGGTGCCCACGGCTCCGGAAGCCCAGGGCGGTCGGCCATCTCGCTTCCGGGGCACCAGAGCCCGGGCGCGGGGTCCAAGGGGTCAAGGGGAGCTGGTTGGGTAGAGGGAAGGGAATGAATGCCCTTCCGGCCGGAGCAGAGCCCAGGCCCCGTGGAGAGAAGGGGCGGGGGGTGGGGGTGCCCAGGTCGCGGGGGCGCCGGGAGGGGTGTGGGGGATGGTCGGCTGCCGGTGGGCCTGGGGGCTGGGGACAGCCCGAGGGCCTCGCTAGGGGATCCAGGGCCCAGGGCCTCGGGAGCACAGGCCCGCGGAGAAGTGGCCAAGGCCCGGGGTCGAGGCCTGCTCCTGCCTCCTGCCCCCCACACCCTCGAGCCTGGCCCCCCCCCCCCCCGCCTCCCCGCCCTCCTCCCACAGCCCGGCGGCCCCCACGCCCCTCCCCGCGTCCATGGCCGTGGTCCTCACCCCGGTCCCCCTTTCCCTGCCTCTGGCCCCAAAGCCCCCTTCCAAGACTGCCCCGACCTGCCAGCAGCCCCACAAGGCCGGCTGAGGCACGGGTGGGCCTCGTGTCGTGCAGGCGGAAACGCTGGCTTGTGGCCGGCCGCCCGTGCAGCGGGCCGCCATTTTTGGGGCCAGGGGCCCGCGATGCTGGGTCTGGGGTGGCCAGGGGTCAGGGGGTCAGGGGCGTGAGGGGACCGGGCTCAGGGGCTGAGGCGTTCAGGGACTGTTGGGAGGCAGCCGCGTTGGCCAGGGCGCCCAGCGGTGGCGGCCAAGGCAGAGGCAGGGGGGCCCAAGTGGGAGAGAAAAGAGGAAGGCCAAAGACAAGCGTTTGGGGGCGAAAAAAAAAGCCTACAGCACCCGGTATTCCCAGGCGGTCTCCCATCCAAGTACTAACCAGGCCCGACCTTGCTTAGCTTCCGAGATCCGACGAGATCGGGCGTGTTCAGGGTGCTATGGCCATAGACGCCTGCCGCTTCAGCTGGCCGCCCCAAAAGCCTGCTGCGCGCTTCCCGGGTCCCGACGTTAGCCAGGGCTCCCCACTCAGCCTGCCCTGGGCCTGGCGCCCGCCACCTCGCCCACCCGCCCGCCAGCCCGCCCGGGGGGGCCCCCCCAACGCCAAAGTCTGTCGGGGCACTCTCCCATCCCGGGGCTCCCCAGCCTTGCCGCCACCGCGTGCCTCCCCAGGCCGCAACCGGGGTGCGTCCTCCGCCCCCACCACCACTCCCCCCACACCCCCCGCCCCCGCCCCCGCCCCGCGCTCGGTGTGCTCCGCCCCCGCCACCCCCACACCACCAGCGCCCACCCAGCGCCCTAGGCCAGGCCCAGCCGGCCACCTGGCCTTCCCTCCTCTCCTCTCCTCTGCTCTCTTCTGCTCTCCTCCAGACAGCTCTGCTCAGCTGGGCTCGGCTCGGCTCGGCTCTCCCCTCCTCTCCACCCCACCTCGCTCCCAGCCCACCCGAGGCCACGAGGACACATGGGCGACGGGCGACGCCACACACCAGCCCAGAAGCGGCAGCCCCGCCCCGTGGCCCTACCTCCACCGCGCTTCTCCTGACAACCCACCCGCACCAGGCCCTGACCGAGAAACACAGACAGGGGGGTGGGGGGGCCCAGGTCGCGGGGGCGCCGGGAGGGGTGTGGGGGTTGGTCGGCTGCCGGTGGGCCTGGGGGCTGGGGACAGCCCGAGGGCCTCGCTAGGGGATCCAGGGCCCAGGGCCTCGGGAGCACAGGCCCGCGGAGAAGTGGCCAAGGCCCGGGGTCGAGGCCTGCTCCTGCCTCCTGCCCCCCACACCCTCGGGCCTGGCCCCCCCCCCCCGCCTCCCCGCCCTCCTCCCACAGCCCGGCGGCCCCCACGCCCCTCCCCGCGTCCATGGCCGTGGTCCTCACCCCGGTCCCCCTTTCCCTGCCTCTGGCCCCAAAGCCCCCTTCCAAGACTGCCCCGCCCTGCCAGCAGCCCCACAAGGCCGGCTGAGGCACGGGTGGGCCTCGTGTCGTGCAGGCGGAAACGCTGGCTTGTGGCCGGCCGCCCGTGCAGCGGGCCGCCATTTTTGGGGCCAGGGGCCCGCGATGCTGGGTCTGGGGTGGCCAGGGGTCAGGGGGTCAGGGGCGTGAGGGGACCGGGCTCAGGGGCTGAGGCGTTCAGGGACTGTTGGGAGGCAGCCGCGTTGGCCAGGGCGCCCAGCGGGTGCGGCCAAGGCAGAGGCAGGGGGGCCCAAGTGGGAGAGAAAAGAGGAAGGCCAAAGACAAGCGTTTGGGGGCGAAAAAAAAAGCCTACAGCACCCGGTATTCCCAGGCGGTCTCCCATCCAAGTACTAACCAGGCCCGACCTTGCTTAGCTTCCGAGATCAGACGAGATCGGGCGTGTTCAGGGTGCTATGGCCATAGACGCCTGCCGCTTCAGCTGGCCGCCCCAAGAGCCTGCTGCGCGCTTCCCGGGCCCCGGCGTTAGCCAGGGCTCCCCACTCAGCCTGCCCTGGGCCTGGCGCCCGCCTCCCCGCCCACCGGCCCGCCAGCCCGCCCGGGGGGCGGGGGGGGGGGGGCCCAACGCCAAAGTCTGTCGGGGCACTCTCCCATCCCGGGGCTCCCCAGCCGCGCCGCCACCGCGTGCCTCCCCAGGCCGCAACGGGGTGCGTTCTCGGCCCCCACCACCACTCCCCCCACACCCCCCGCCCCCGCCCCCGCCCCCGCCCCGCGCTCGGTGTGCTCCGCCCCCGCCACCCCCACACCACCAGCGCCCACCCAGCGCCCTAGGCCAGGCCCAGCCGGCCACCTGGCCTTCCCTCCTCTCCTCTCCTCTGCTCTCTTCTGCTCTCCTCCAGACAGCTCTGCTCAGCTGGGCTCGGCTCGGCTCGGCTCTCCCCTCCTCTCCACCCCACCTCGCTCCCAGCCCACCCGAGGCCACGAGGACACACGGGCGACGGGCGACGCCACACACCAGCCCAGAAGCGGCTGCCCCGCCCCGTGGCCCTACCTCCACCGCGCTTCCCCTGACCACCCACCCGCACCAGGCCCTGACCGAGAGACACAGACAGGCCGGCTCACCTACACGGACACACGGATACCCAGGGAGACACAGGGACAGACACAGACGGAGGGACCTCTGCACAGACGGCAAGAACGCAGAGCCCCAGAGACAGACTCTCTAACCCGCAGACCCCCCTCAGACCCTCCACCCCCAACCCCAGCCCCCAGGCCAGACGCGGTGACCCTGACCCGAATGCGCACAGCTACCCGGTCGGAGACACGGGTGCACGCAACGCTCACACACCCACTCACGCGCACAGAAACACACACACAAACACACACACACACGCACACACACTCGGACAAGACACCACACACCCAGGAGGCTGCGGTGGCCTGCCACCTGCCCCGGGAGGGAGGGCCGGCTTGCTTGGGCCGGGCTTTGGTGTCTGCAGTCCCGTTCCGCTCCCATTCCTGCCCAGCACCCCGTCTGGCCTGGGGGCCTGCCAGGGTTTCTTCCTCTGGACTAGTCCTCTGGTGAGGGGTGAGGCGGGGGGCCGGGGCCTCTCTTGGCCCGGTGTGGGGCGCCCCCGGTCTTGCTGAGCGAGACAGCCTCGCGGTTGCCTTCGCTGTGCTTGGGAGACGCAGCGTGGAGCCGGGTGCCCACGGCTCCGGAAACCCAGGGCGGTCGGCCATCTCGCGTCCCGGGCACCTGAGCCCGGGCGCGGGGCCCAAGGGGCCAAGGGGAGCTGGTCGGGGAGAGGGAAGGGAATGAATGCCCTTCCGGCCGGAGCGGAGCCCAGGCCCCGTGGAGAGAAGGGGCGGGGGGTGGGGGGGCCCAGGTCGCGGGGGCGCCGGGAGGGGTGTGGGGGTTGGTCGGCTGCCGGTGGGCCTGGGGGCTGGGGGCAGCCCGAGGGCCTCGCTAGGGGATCCAGGGCCCAGGGCCTCGGGAGCACAGGCCCGCGGAGAGGTGGCCCAGGCCCGGGGTCGAGGCCTGCTCCTGCCTCCTGCCCCCCACACCCTCGGGCCAGCCCCCCCCCGCCCCCCCCGCCTCCCCGCCCTCCTCCCACAGCCCGGCGGCCCCCACGCCCCTCCCCGCGTCCATGGCCGTGGTCCTACCCCGGTCCCCCTTTCCCTGCCTCTGGCCCCAAAGCCCCCTTCCAAGACTGCCCCGCCCTGCCAGCAGCCCCCCAAGGCCGGCTGAGGCGCGGGTGGGCCTCGTGTCGTGCAGGCGGAAACGCTGGCTTGTGGCCGGCCGCCCGTGCAGCGGGCCGCCCTTTTTGGGGCCAGGGGCCCGCGATGCTGGGTCTGGGGTGGCCAGGGGTCAGGGGGTCAGGGGCGTGAGGGGACCGGGCTCAGGGGCTGAGGCGTTCAGGGACTGTTGGGAGGCCGCCGCGTTGGCCAGGGCGCCCAGCGGTGGCGGCCAAGGCAGAGGCAGGGGGGCCCAAGTGGGAGAGAAAAGAGGAAGGCCAAAGACAAGCGTTTGGGGGCGAAAAAAAAAAAGCCTACAGCACCCGGTATTCCCAGGCGGTCTCCCATCCAAGTACTAACCAGGCCCGACCCTGCTTAGCTTCCGAGATCAGACGAGATCGGGCGCGTTCAGGGTGGTATGGCCGTAGACGCCTGCCCCTTCAGCTGGCCGCCCCAAGAGCCTGCTGCGCGCTTCCCGGGCCCCGGCGTTAGCCAGGGCTCCCCACTCAGCCTGCCCTGGGCCTGGCGCCCGCCTCCCCGCCCACCCGCCCGCCAGCCCGCCCGGGGGGCGGGGGGGGGGGGGCCCAACGCCAAAGTCTGTCGGGGCACTCTCCCATCCCGGGGCTCCCCAGCCGCGCCGCCACCGCGTGCCTCCCCAGGCCGCAACCGGGGTGCGTTCTCGGCCCCCACCACCACTCCCCCCCACACCCCCCGCCCCCGCCCCCGCCCCCGCCCCGCGCTCGGTGTGCTCCGCCCCCGCCACCCCCACACCACCAGCGCCCACCCAGCGCCCTAGGCCAGGCCCAGCCGGCCACCTGGCCTTCCCTCCTCTCCTCTCCTCTGCTCTCTTCTGCTCTCCTCCAGACAGCTCTGCTCAGCTGGGCTCGGCTCGGCTCGGCTCTCCCCTCCTCTCCACCCCACCTCGCTCCCAGCCCACCCGAGGCCACGAGGACACACGGGCGACGGGCGACGCCACACACCAGCCCAGAAGCGGCAGCCCCGCCCCGTGGCCCTACCTCCACCGCGCTTCCCCTGACCACCCACCCGCACCAGGCCCTGACCGAGAGACACAGACAGGCCGGCTCACCTACACGGACACACGGATACCCAGGGAGACACAGGGACAGACACAGACGGAGGGACCTCTACACAGACGGCAAGAACGCAGAGCCCCAGAGACAGACTCTCTAACCCGCAGACCCCCCTCAGACCCTCCACCCCCAACCCCAGCCCCCAGGCCAGACGCGGTGACCCTGACCCGCATGCGCACAATGGACCCGGTCGGAGACACGGGTGCACGCAACGCTCACACACCCACTCACGCGCACAGAAACACACACACAAACACACACACACACGCACACACACTCGGACAAGACACCACACACCCAGGAGGCTGCGGTGGCCTGCCACCTGCCCCGGGAGGGAGGGCCGGCTTGCTTGGGCCGGGCTTTGGTGTCTGCAGTCCCGTTCCGCTCCCATTCCTGCCCAGCACCCCGTCTGGCCTGGGGGCCTGCCAGGGTTTCTTCCTCTGGACTAGTCCTCTGGTGAGGGGTGAGGCGGGGGGCCGGGGCCTCTCTTGGCCCGGTGTGGGGCGCCCCCGGTCTTGCTGAGCGAGACAGCCTCGCGGTTGCCTTCGCTGTGCTTGGGAGACGCAGCGTGGAGCCGGGTGCCCACGGCTCCGGAAACCCAGGGCGGTCGGCCATCTCGCGTCCCGGGCACCTGAGCCCGGGCGCGGGGCCCAAGGGGCCAAGGGGAGCTGGTCGGGGAGAGGGAAGGGAATGAATGCCCTTCCGGCCGGAGCGGAGCCCAGGCCCCGTGGAGAGAAGGGGCGGGGGGTGGGGGGGCCCAGGTCGCGGGGGCGCCGGGAGGGGTGTGGGGGTTGGTCGGCTGCCGGTGGGCCTGGGGGCTGGGGGCAGCCCGAGGGCCTCGCTAGGGGATCCAGGGCCCAGGGCCTCGGGAGCACAGGCCCGCGGAGAGGTGGCCCAGGCCCGGGGTCGAGGCCTGCTCCTGCCTCCTGCCCCCCACACCCTCGGGCCAGCCCCCCCCCGCCCCCCCGCCTCCCCGCCCTCCTCCCACAGCCCGGCGGCCCCCACGCCCCTCCCCGCGTCCATGGCCGTGGTCCTCACCCCGGTCCCCCTTTCCCTGCCTCTGGCCCCAAAGCCCCCTTCCAAGACTGCCCCGCCCTGCCAGCAGCCCCCCAAGGCCGGCTGAGGCGCGGGTGGGCCTCGTGTCGTGCAGGCGGAAACGCTGGCTTGTGGCCGGCCGCCCGTGCAGCGGGCCGCCCTTTTTGGGGCCAGGGGCCCGCGATGCTGGGTCTGGGGTGGCCAGGGGTCAGGGGGTCAGGGGCGTGAGGGGACCGGGCTCAGGGGCTGAGGCGTTCAGGGACTGTTGGGAGGCCGCCGCGTTGGCCAGGGCGCCCAGCGGTGGCGGCCAAGGCAGAGGCAGGGGGGCCCAAGTGGGAGAGAAAAGAGGAAGGCCAAAGACAAGCGTTTGGGGGCGAAAAAAAAAAGCCTACAGCACCCGGTATTCCCAGGCGGTCTCCCATCCAAGTACTAACCAGGCCCGACCCTGCTTAGCTTCCGAGATCAGACGAGATCGGGCGCGTTCAGGGTGGTATGGCCGTAGACGCCTGCCGCTTCAGCTGGCCGCCCCAAGAGCCTGCTGCGCGCTTCCCGGGCCCCGGCGTTAGCCAGGGCTCCCCACTCAGCCTGCCCTGGGCCTGGCGCCCGCCTCCCCGCCCACCCGCCCGCCAGCCCGCCCGGGGGGCGGGGGGGGGGGGGGGGGGGCCCAACGCCAAAGTCTGTCGGGGCACTCTCCCATCCCGGGGCTCCCCAGCCGCGCCGCCACCGCGTGCCTCCCCAGGCCGCAACCGGGGTGCGTTCTCGGCCCCCACCACCACTCCCCCCACACCCCCCGCCCCCGCCCCCGCCCCCGCCCCCGCCCCGCGCTCGGTGTGCTCCGCCCCCGCCACCCCCACACCACCAGCGCCCACCCAGCGCCCTAGGCCAGGCCCAGCCGGCCACCTGGCCTTCCCTCCTCTCCTCTCCTCTGCTCTCTTCTGCTCTCCTCCAGACAGCTCTGCTCAGCTGGGCTCGGCTCGGCTCGGCTCTCCCCTCCTCTCCACCCCACCTCGCTCCCAGCCCACCCGAGGCCACGAGGACACACGGGCGACGGGCGACGCCACACACCAGCCCAGAAGCGGCAGCCCCGCCCCGTGGCCCTACCTCCACCGCGCTTCCCCTGACCACCCACCCGCACCAGGCCCTGACCGAGAGACACAGACAGGCCGGCTCACCTACACGGACACACGGATACCCAGGGAGACACAGGGACAGACACAGACGGAGGGACCTCTGCACAGACGGCAAGAACGCAGAGCCCCAGAGACAGACTCTCTAACCCGCAGACCCCCCTCAGACCCTCCACCCCCAACCCCAGCCCCCAGGCCAGACGCGGTGACCCTGACCCGCATGCGCACAGGGACCCGGTCCGAGACACGGGTGCACGCAACGCTCACACACCCACTCACGCGCACAGAAACACACACACAAACACACACACACACGCACACACACTCGGACAAGACACCACACACCCAGGAGGCTGCGGTGGCCTGCCACCTGCCCCGGGAGGGAGGGCCGGCTTGCTTGGGCCGGGCTTTGGTGTCTGCAGTCCCGTTCCGCTCCCATTCCTGCCCAGCACCCCGTCTGGCCTGGGGGCCTGCCAGGGTTTCTTCCTCTGGACTAGTCCTCTGGTGAGGGGTGAGGCGGGGGGCCGGGGCCTCTCTTGGCCCGGTGTGGGGCGCCCCCGGTCTTGCTGAGCGAGACAGCCTCGCGGTTGCCTTCGCTGTGCTTGGGAGACGCAGCGTGGAGCCGGGTGCCCACGGCTCCGGAAACCCAGGGCGGTCGGCCATCTCGCGTCCCGGGCACCTGAGCCCGGGCGCGGGGCCCAAGGGGCCAAGGGGAGCTGGTCGGGGAGAGGGAAGGGAATGAATGCCCTTCCGGCCGGAGCGGAGCCCAGGCCCCGTGGAGAGAAGGGGCGGGGGGTGGGGGGGCCCAGGTCGCGGGGGCGCCGGGAGGGGTGTGGGGGTTGGTCGGCTGCCGGTGGGCCTGGGGGCTGGGGGCAGCCCGAGGGCCTCGCTAGGGGATCCAGGGCCCAGGGCCTCGGGAGCACAGGCCCGCGGAGAGGTGGCCCAGGCCCGGGGTCGAGGCCTGCTCCTGCCTCCTGCCCCCCACACCCTCGGGCCAGCCCCCCCCCGCCCCCCCGCCTCCCCGCCCTCCTCCCACAGCCCGGCGGCCCCCACGCCCCTCCCCGCGTCCATGGCCGTGGTCCTCACCCCGGTCCCCCTTTCCCTGCCTCTGGCCCCAAAGCCCCCTTCCAAGACTGCCCCGCCCTGCCAGCAGCCCCCCAAGGCCGGCTGAGGCGCGGGTGGGCCTCGTGTCGTGCAGGCGGAAACGCTGGCTTGTGGCCGGCCGCCCGTGCAGCGGGCCGCCCTTTTTGGGGCAAGGGGCCCGCGATGCTGGGTCTGGGGTGGCCAGGGGTCAGGGGGTCAGGGGCGTGAGGGGACCGGGCTCAGGGGCTGAGGCGTTCAGGGACTTTTGGGAGGCCGCCGCGTTGGCCAGGGCGCCCAGCGGTGGCGGCCAAGGCAGAGGCAGGGGGGCCCAAGTGGGAGAGAAAAGAGGAAGGCCAAAGACAAGCGTTTGGGGGCGAAAAAAAAAAAGCCTACAGCACCCGGTATTCCCAGGCGGTCTCCCATCCAAGTACTAACCAGGCCCGACCCTGCTTAGCTTCCGAGATCAGACGAGATCGGGCGCGTTCAGGGTGGTATGGCCGTAGACGCCTGCCCCTTCAGCTGGCCGCCCCAAGAGCCTGCTGCGCGCTTCCCGGGCCCCGGCGTTAGCCAGGGCTCCCCACTCAGCCTGCCCTGGGCCAGGCGCCCGCCTCCCCGCCCACCCGCCCGCCAGCCCGCCCGGGGGGCGGGGGGGGGGGGGCCCAACGCCAAAGTCTGTCGGGGCACTCTCCCATCCCGGGGCTCCCCAGCCGCGCCGCCACCGCGTGCCTCCCCAGGCCGCAACCGGGGTGCGTTCTCGGCCCCCACCACCACTCCCCCCACACCCCCCGCCCCCGCCCCCGCCCCCGCCCCGCGCTCGGTGTGCTCCGCCCCCGCCACCCCCACACCACCAGCGCCCACCCAGCGCCCTAGGCCAGGCCCAGCCGGCCACCTGGCCTTCCCTCCTCTCCTCTCCTCTGCTCTCTTCTGCTCTCCTCCAGACAGCTCTGCTCAGCTGGGCTCGGCTCGGCTCGGCTCTCCCCTCCTCTCCACCCCACCTCGCTCCCAGCCCACCCGAGGCCACGAGGACACACGGGCGACGGGCGACGCCACACACCAGCCCAGAAGCGGCAGCCCCGCCCCGTGGCCCTACCTCCACCGCGCTTCCCCTGACCACCCACCCGCACCAGGCCCTGACCGAGAGACACAGACAGGCCGGCTCACCTACACGGACACACGGATACCCAGGGAGACACAGGGACAGACACAGACGGAGGGACCTCTGCACAGACGGCAAGAACGCAGAGCCCCAGAGACAGACTCTCTAACCCGCAGACCCCCCTCAGACCCTCCACCCCCAACCCCAGCCCCCAGGCCAGACGCGGTGACCCTGACCCGCATGCGCACAATGGACCCGGTCGGAGACACGGGTGCACGCAACGCTCACACACCCACTCACGCGCACAGAAACACACACACAAACACACACACACACGCACACACACTCGGACAAGACACCACACACCCAGGAGGCTGCGGTGGCCTGCCACCTGCCCCGGGAGGGAGGGCCGGCTTGCTTGGGCCGGGCTTTGGTGTCTGCAGTCCCGTTCCGCTCCCATTCCTGCCCAGCACCCCGTCTGGCCTGGGGGCCTGCCAGGGTTTCTTCCTCTGGACTAGTCCTCTGGTGAGGGGTGAGGCGGGGGGCCGGGGCCTCTCTTGGCCCGGTGTGGGGCGCCCCCGGTCTTGCTGAGCGAGACAGCCTCGCGGTTGCCTTCGCTGTGCTTGGGAGACGCAGCGTGGAGCCGGGTGCCCACGGCTCCGGAAAACCAGGGCGGTCGGCCATCTCGCGTCCCGGGCACCTGAGCCCGGGCGCGGGGCCCAAGGGGCCAAGGGGAGCTGGTCGGGGAGAGGGAAGGGAATGAATGCCCTTCCGGCCGGAGCGGAGCCCAGGCCCCGTGGAGAGAAGGGGCGGGGGGTGGGGGGGCCCAGGTCGCGGGGGCGCCGGGAGGGGTGTGGGGGTTGGTCGGCTGCCGGTGGGCCTGGGGGCTGGGGGCAGCCCGAGGGCCTCGCTAGGGGATCCAGGGCCCAGGGCCTCGGGAGCACAGGCCCGCGGAGAGGTGGCCCAGGCCCGGGGTCGAGGCCTGCTCCTGCCTCCTGCCCCCCACACCCTCGGGCCAGCCCCCCCCCGCCCCCCCGCCTCCCCGCCCTCCTCCCACAGCCCGGCGGCCCCCACGCCCCTCCCCGCGTCCATGGCCGTGGTCCTCACCCCGGTCCCCCTTTCCCTGCCTCTGGCCCCAAAGCCCCCTTCCAAGACTGCCCCGCCCTGCCAGCAGCCCCCCAAGGCCGGCTGAGGCGCGGGTGGGCCTCGTGTCGTGCAGGCGGAAACGCTGGCTTGTGGCCGGCCGCCCGTGCAGCGGGCCGCCCTTTTTGGGGCCAGGGGCCCGCGATGCTGGGTCTGGGGTGGCCAGGGGTCAGGGGGTCAGGGGCGTGAGGGGACCGGGCTCAGGGGCTGAGGCGTTCAGGGACTGTTGGGAGGCCGCCGCGTTGGCCAGGGCGCCCAGCGGTGGCGGCCAAGGCAGAGGCAGGGGGGCCCAAGTGGGAGAGAAAAGAGGAAGGCCAAAGACAAGCGTTTGGGGGCGAAAAAAAAAAGCCTACAGCACCCGGTATTCCCAGGCGGTCTCCCATCCAAGTACTAACCAGGCCCGACCCTGCTTAGCTTCCGAGATCAGACGAGATCGGGCGCGTTCAGGGTGGTATGGCCGTAGACGCCTGCCCCTTCAGCTGGCCGCCCCAAGAGCCTGCTGCGCGCTTCCCGGGCCCCGGCGTTAGCCAGGGCTCCCCACTCAGCCTGCACTGGGCCTGGCGCCCGCCTCCCTGCCCACCAGCCCGCCAGCCCGCCCGGGGGGCGGGGGGGGGGGGGGCCCAACGCCAAAGTCTGTCGGGGCACTCTCCCATCCCGGGGCTCGCCAGCCGCGCCGCCACCGCGTGCCTCCCCAGGCCGCAACCGGGGTGCGTCCTCGGCCCCCACCACCACTCCCCCCACACCCCCCGCCCCCGCCCCCGCCCCCGCCCCGCGCTCGGTGTGCTCCGCCCCCGCCACCCCCACACCACCAGCGCCCACCCAGCGCCCTAGGCCAGGCCCAGCCGGCCACCTGGCCTTCCCTCCTCTCCTCTCCTCTGCTCTCTTCTGCTCTCCTCCAGACAGCTCTGCTCAGCTGGGCTCGGCTCGGCTCGGCTCTCCCCTCCTCTCCACCCCACCTCGCTCCCAGCCCACCCGAGGCCACGAGGACACACGGGCGACGGGCGACGCCACACACCAGCCCAGAAGCGGCAGCCCCGCCCCGTGGCCCTACCTCCACCGCGCTTCCCCTGACCACCCACCCGCACCAGGCCCTGACCGAGAGACACAGACAGGCCGGCTCACCTACACGGACACACGGATACCCAGGGAGACACAGGGACAGACACAGACGGAGGGACCTCTGCACAGACGGCAAGAACGCAGAGCCCCAGAGACAGACTCTCTAACCCGCAGACCCCCCTCAGACCCTCCACCCCCAACCCCAGCCCCCAGGCCAGACGCGGTGACCCTGACCCGCATGCGCACAGGGACCCGGTCGGAGACACGGGTGCACGCAACGCTCACACACCCACTCACGCGCACAGAAACACACACACAAACACACACACACACGCACACACACTCGGACAAGACACCACACACCCAGGAGGCTGCGGTGGCCTGCCACCTGCCCCGGGAGGGAGGGCCGGCTTGCTTGGGCCGGGCTTTGGTGTCTGCAGTCCCGTTCGGCTCCCATTCCTGCCCAGCACCCCGTCTGGCCTGGGGGCCTGCCAGGGTTTCTTCCTCTGGACTAGTCCTCTGGTGAGGGGTGAGGCGGGGGGCCGGGGCCTCTCTTGGCCCGGTGTGGGGCGCCCCCGGTCTTGCTGAGCGAGACAGCCTCGCGGTTGCCTTCGCTGTGCCTGGGAGACGCAGCGTGGAGCCGGGTGCCCACGGCTCCGGAAGCCCAGGGCGGTCGGCCATCTCGCGTCCCGGGCACCTGAGCCCGGGCGCGGGGCCCAAGGGGCCAAGGGGAGCTGGTCGGGGAGAGGGAAGGGAATGAATGCCCTTCCGGCCGGAGCGGAGCCCAGGCCCCGTGGAGAGAAGGGGCGGGGGGTGGGGGGGCCCAGGTCGCGGGGGCGCCGGGAGAGGTGTGGGGGTTGGTCGGCTGCCGGTGGGCCTGGGGGCTGGGGGCAGCCCGAGGGCCTCGCTAGGGGATCCAGGGCCCAGGGCCTCGGGAGCACAGGCCCGCGGAGAGGTGGCCCAGGCCCGGGGTCGAGGCCTGCTCCTGCCTCCTGCCCCCCACACCCTCGGGCCTGGCCCCCCCCCCCCGCCTCCCCGCCCTCCTCCCACAGCCCGGCGACCCCCACGCCCCTCCCCGCGTCCATGGCCGTGGTCCTCACCCCGGTCCCCCTTTCCCTGCCTCTGGCCCCAAAACCCCCTTCCAAGACTGCCCCGCCCTGCCAGCAGCCCCCCAAGGCCGGCTGAGGCGCGGGTGGGCCTCGTGTCGTGCAGGCGGAAACGCTGGCTTGTGGCCGGCCGCCCGTGCAGCGGGCCGCCCTTTTTGGGGCCAGGGGCCCGCGATGCTGGGTCTGGGGTGGCCAGGGGTCAGGGGGTCAGGGGCGTGAGGGGACCGGGCTCAGGGGCTGAGGCGTTCAGGGACTGTTGGGAGGCCGCCGCGTTGGCCAGGGCGCCCAGCGGTGGCGGCCAAGGCAGAGGCAGGGGGGCCCAAGTGGGAGAGAAAAGAGGAAGGCCAAAGACAAGCGTTTGGGGGCGAAAAAAAAAGCCTACAGCACCCGGTATTCCCAGGCGGTCTCCCATCCAAGTACTAACCAGGCCCGACCCTGCTTAGCTTCCGAGATCAGACGAGATCGGGCGCGTTCAGGGTGGTATGGCCGTAGACGCCTGCCGCTTCAGCTGGCCGCCCCAAGAGCCTGCTGCGCGCTTCCCGGGCCCCGGCGTTAGCCAGGGCTCCCCACTCAGCCTGCCCTGGGCCTGGCGCCCGCCTCCCCGCCCACCCGCCCGCCAGCCCGCCCGGGGGAGGGGGGGGCCCCCCAACGCCAAAGTCTGTCGGGGCACTCTCCTATCCCGGGGCTCCCCAGCCGTGCCGCCACCGCGTGCCTCCCCAGGCCTCAACCAGGGTGCGTTCTCCGCCCCCACCACCACTCCCCCCACACCCCCCGCCCCCGCCCCCGCGCCCGCCCCGCGCTCGGTGTGCTCCGCCCCCGCCACCCCCACACCACCAGCGCCCACCCAGCGCCCTAGGCTAGGCCCAGCCGGCCACCTGGCCTTCCCTCCTCTCCTCTCCTCTGCTCTCTTCTGCTCTCCTCCAGACAGCTCTGCTCAGTTGGGCTCGGCTCGGCTCGGCTCTCCCCTCCTCTCCACCCCACCACGCTCCCAGCCCACCCGAGGCCACGAGGACACATGGGCGACGTGCGACGCCACACACCAGCCCAGAAGCGGCAGCCCCGCCCCGTGGCCCTACCTCCACCGCGCTTCCCCTGACCACCCACCCGCACCAGGCCCTGACCGAGACACACAGACAGGGGGGTGGGGGGGCCCAGGTCGCGGGGGCGCCGGGAGGGGTGTGGGGGTTGGTCGGCTGCCGGTGGGCCTGGGGGCTGGGGGCAGCCCGAGGGCCTCGCTAGGGGATCCAGGGCCCAGGGCCTCGGGAGCACAGGCCCGGGGAGAGGTGGCCCAGGCCCGGGGTCGAGGCCTGCTCCTGCCTCCTGCCCCCCACACCTTCCGGCCAGCCCCCCCCCCCGCCCCCCCGCCTCCCCGCCCTCCTCCCACAGCCCGGCGGCCCCCACGCCCCTCCCCGCGTCCATGGCCGTGGTCCTCACCCCGGTCCCCCTTTCCCTGCCTCTGGCCCCAAAGCCCCCTTCCAAGACTGCCCCGCCCTGCCAGCAGCCCCCCAAGGCCGGCTGAGGCGCGGGTGGGCCTCGTGTCGTGCAGGCGGAAACGCTGGCTTGTGGCCGGCCGCCCGTGCAGCGGGCCGCCCTTTTTGGGGCCAGGGGCCCGCGATGCTGGGTCTGGGATGGCCAGGGGTCAGGGGGTCAGGGGCGTGAGGGGACCGGGCTCAGGGGCTGAGGCGTTCAGGGACTGTTGGGAGGCCGCCGCGTTGGCCAGGGCGCCCAGCGGTGGCGGCCAAGGCAGAGGCAGGGGGGCCCAAGTGGGAGAGAAAAGAGGAAGGCCAAAGACAAGCGTTTGGGGGCGAAAAAAAAAAGCCTACAGCACCCGGTATTCCCAGGCGGTCTCCCATCCAAGTACTAACCAGGCCCGACCCTGCTTAGCTTCCGAGATCAGTCGAGATCCGGCGCGTTCAGGGTGGTATGGCCTTTCAGGGTGGTATGGCCATAGACACCTGCCGCTTCAGCTGGCCGCCCCAAGAGCCTGCTGCGCGCTTCCCGGGCCCCGGCGTTAGCCAGGGCTCCCCACTCAGCCTGCCCTGGGCCTGGCGCCCGCCTCCCCGCCCACCCGCCCGCCCGCCAGCCCGCCCGGGGGAGGGGGGGGGCCCCCCAACGCCAAAGTCTGTCGGGGCACTCTCCCATCCCGGGGCTCCCCAGCCGCGCCGCCACCGCGTGCCTCCCCAGGCCGCAACCGGGGTGCGTCCTCGGCCCCCCCCACCACTCCCCTCACACCCCCCGCCCCCGCCCCCGCCCCCGCCCCCGCCCCGCGCTCGGTGTGCTCCGCCCCCGCCACCCCCACACCACCAGCGCCCACCCAGCGCCCTAGTGCAGGCCCAGCCGGCCACCTGGCCTTCCCTCCTCTCCTCTCCTCTGCTCTCTTCTGCTCTCCTCCAGACAGCTCTGCTCAGCTGGGCTCGGCTCGGCTCGGCTCTCCCCTCCTCTCCACCCCACCTCGCTCCCAGCCCACCCGAGGCCACGAGGACACACGGGCGATGGGCGACGCCACACACCAGCCCAGAAGCGGCAGCCCCGCCCCGTGGCCCTACCTCCACCGCGCTTCCCCTGACCACCCACCCGCACCAGGCCCTGACCGAGAGACACAGACAGGCCGGCTCACCTACACGGACACACGGATACCCAGGGAGACACAGGGACAGACACAGACGGAGGGACCTCTGCACAGACGGCAAGAACGCAGAGCCCCAGAGACTGACTCTCTAACCCGCAGACCCCCCTCAGACCCTCCACCCCCAACCCCAGCCCCCAGGCCAGACGCGGTGACCCTGACCCGCATGCGCACAGGGACCCGGTCGGAGACACGGGTGCACGCAACGCTCACACACCCACTCACGCGCACAGAAACACACACACAAACACACACACACACGCACACACACTCGGACAAGACACCACACACCCAGGAGGCTGCGGTGGCCTGCCACCTGCCCCGGGAGGGAGGGCCGGCTTGCTTGGGCCGGGCTTTGGTGTCTGCAGTCCCGTTCGGCTCCCATTCCTGCCCAGCACCCCGTCTGGCCTGGGGGCCTGCCAGGGTTTCTTCCTCTGGACTAGTCCTCTGGTGAGGGGTGAGGCGGGGGGCCGGGGCCTCTCTTGGCCCGGTGTGGGGCGCCCCCGGTCTTGCTGAGCGAGACAGCCTCGCGGTTGCCTTCGCTGTGCCTGGGAGACGCAGCGTGGAGCCGGGTGCCCACGGCTCCGGAAGCCCAGGGCGGTCGGCCATCTCGCGTCCCGGGCACCTGAGCCCGGGCGCGGGGCCCAAGGGGCCAAGGGGAGCTGGTTGGGGAGAGGGAAGGGAATGAATGCCCTTCCGGCCGGAGCGGAGCCCAGGCCCCGTGGAGAGAAGGGGCGGGGGGTGGGGGGGCCCAGGTCGCGGGGGCGCCGGGAGAGGTGTGGGGGTTGGTCGGCTGCCGGTGGGCCTGGGGGCTGGGGGCAGCCCGAGGGCCTCGCTAGGGGATCCAGGGCCCAGGGCCTCGGGAGCACAGGCCCGGGGAGAGGTGGCCCAGGCCCGGGGTCGAGGCCTGCTCCTGCCTCCTGCCCCCCACACCCTCGGGCCAGCCCCCCCCCCGCCCCCCCGCCTCCCCGCCCTCCTCCCACAGCCCGGCGGCCCCACGCCCCTCCCCGCGTCCATGGCCGTGGTCCTCACCCCGGTCCCCCTTTCCCTGCCTCTGGCCCCAAAGCCCCCTTCCAAGACTGCCCCGCCCTGCCAGCAGCCCCCCAAGGCCGGCTGAGGCGCGGGTGGGCCTCGTGTCGTGCAGGCGGAAACGCTGGCTTGTGGCCGGCCGCCCGTGCAGCGGGCCGCCCTATTGGGGCCAGGGGCCCGCGATGCTGGGTCTGGGGTGGCCAGGGGTCAGGGGATCAGGGGCGTGAGGGGACCGGGCTCAGGGGCTGAGGCGTTCAGGGACTGTTGGGAGGCCGCCGCGTTGGCCAGGGCGCCCAGCGGTGGCGGCCAAGGCAGAGGCAGGGGGGCCCAAGTGGGAGAGAAAAGAGGAAGGCCAAAGACAAGCGTTTGGGGGCGAAAAAAAAAAGCCTACAGCACCCGGTATTCCCAGGCGGTCTCCCATCCAAGTACTAACCAGGCCCGACCCTGCTTAGCTTCCGAGATCAGACGAGATCGGGCGCGTTCAGGGTGGTATGGCCGTAGACGCCTGCCGCTTTAGCTGGCCGCCCCAAGAGCCTGCTGCGCGCTTCCCGGGCCCCGGCGTTAGCCAGGGCTCCCCACTCAGCCTGCCCTGGGCCTGGCGCCCGCCTCCCCGCCCACCCGCCCGCCAGCCCGCCCGGGGGAGGGGGGGGGCCCCCCAACGCCAAAGTCTGTCGGGGCACTCTCCCATCCCGGGGCTCCCCAGCCGTGCCGCCACCGCGTGCCTCCCCAGGCCGCAACCAGGGTGCGTTCTCCGCCCCCACCACCACTCCCCCCACACCCCCCGCCCCCGCCCCCGCCCCCGCCCCGCGCTCGGTGTGCTCCGCCCCCGCCACCCCCACACCACCAGCGCCCACCCAGGGCCCTAGGCCAGGCCCAGCCGGCCACCTGGCCTTCCCTCCTCTCCTCTCCTCTGCTCTCTTCTGCTCTCGTCCAGACACCTCTGCTCAGTTGGGCTCGGCTCGGCTCGGCTCTCCCCTCCTCTCCACCCCACCTCGCTCCCAGCCCACCCGAGGCCACGAGGACACACGGGCGACGGGCGACGCCACACACCAGCCCAGAAGCGGCAGCCCCGCCCCGTGGCCCTACCTCCACCGCGCTTCCCCTGACCACCCACCCGCACCAGGCCCTGACCGAGACACACAGACAGGGGGGTGGGGGGGCCCAGGTCGCGGGGGCGCCGGGAGTGGTGTGGGCGTTGGTCGGCTGCCGGTGGGCCTGGGGGCTGGGGGCAGCCCGAGGGCCTCGCTAGGGGATCCAGGGCCCAGGGCCTCGGGAGCACAGGCCCGGGGAGAGGTGGCCCAGGCCCGGGGTCGAGGCCTGCTCCTGCCTCCTGCCCCCCACACCCTCGGGCCAGCCCCCCCCCCGCCCCCCCGCCTCCCCGCCCTCCTCCCACAGCCCGGCGGCCCCCACGCCCCTCCCCGCGTCCATGGCCGTGGTCCTCACCCCGGTCCCCCTTTCCCTGCCTCTGGCCCCAAAGCCCCCTTCCAAGACTGCCCCGCCCTGCCAGCAGCCCCCCAAGGCCCGCTGAGGCGCGGGTGGGCCTCGTGTCATGCAGGCGGAAACGCTGGCTTGTGGCCGGCCGCCCGTGCAGCGGGCCGCCCTTTTTGGGGCCAGGGGCCCGCGATGCTGGGTCTGGGGAGGCCAGGGGTCAGGGGGTCAGGGGCGTGAGGGGACCGGGCTCAGGGGCTGAGGCGTTCAGGGACTGTTGGGAGGCCGCCGCGTTGGCCAGGGCGCCCAGCGCTGGCGGCCAAGGCAGAGGCAGGGGGGCCCAAGTGGGAGAGAAAAGAGGAAGGCCAAAGACAAGCGTTTGGGGGCGAAAAAAAAAGCCTACATCACCCGGTATTCCCAGGCGGTCTCCCATCCAAGTACTAACCAGGCACGACCCTGCTTAGCTTCCGAGATCAGACGAGATCGGGCGCGTTCAGGGTGGCATGGCCATAGACGCCTGCCGCTTCAGCTGGCCGCCCCAAGAGCCTGCTGCGCGCTTCCCGGGTCCCGACGTTAGCCAGGGCTCCCCACTCAGCCTGCCCTAGGCCTGGCGCCCGCCTCCCCGCCCACCCGCCCGCCAGCCCGCCCGGGGGGGCCCCCCCAACGCCAAAGTCTGTCGGGGCACACTCCCATCCCGGGGCTCCCCAGCTGTGCCACCAGCACGTGCCTCCCCAGGCCACAACCGGGGTGCGTCCTCCGCCCCCACCACCACTCCCCCCACATCCCCCGCCCCCGCCCCCGCCCCCGCCCCGCGCTCGGTGTGCTCCGCCCCCGCCACCCCCACACCACCAGCGCCCACCCAGCGCCCTAGGCCAGGCCCAGCCGGCCACCTGGCCTTCCCTCCTCTCCTCTCCTCTGCTCTCTTCTGCTCTCCTCCAGACAGCTCTGCTCAGCTGGGCTCGGCTCGGCTCGGCTCTCCCCTCCTCTCCACCCCACCTCGCTCCCAGCCCACCCGAGGCCACGAGGACACATGGGCGACGGGCGACGCCACACACCAGCCCAGAAGCGGCAGCCCCGCCCCGTGGCCCTACCTCCACCGCGCTTCCCCTGACCACCCACCCGCACCAGGCCCTGACGGAGAGACACAGACAGGGGGGTGGGGGGGCCCAGGTCGCGGGGGCGCCGGGAGGGGTGTGGGGGTTGGTCGGCTGCCGGTGGGCCTGGGGGCTGGGGGCAGCCCGAGGGCCTCGCTAGGGGATCCAGGGCCCAGGGCCTCGGGAGCACAGGCCCGCGGAGAGGTGGCCCAGGCCCGGGGTCGAGGCCTGCTCCTGCCTCCTGCCCCCCACACCCTCGGGGCTGGGCCCCCCCCCCCCCGCCTCCCCGCCCTCCTCCCACAGCCCGGCGGCCCCCACGCCCCTCCCCGCGTCCATGGCCGTGGTCCTCACCCCGGTCCCCCTTTCCCTGCCTCTGGCCCCAAAGCCCCCTTCCAAGACTGCCCCGCCGTGCCAGCAGCCCCACAAGGCCGGCTGAGGCGCGGGTGGGCCTCGTGTCGTGCAGGCGGAAACGCTGGCTTGTGGCCGGCCGCCCGTGCAGCGGGCCGCCTTTTTGGGGCCAGGGGCCCGCGATGCTGGGTCTGGGGTGGCCAGGGGTCAGGGGGTCAGGGGCGGGAGGGGACCGGGCTCAGGGGCTGAGGCGTTCAGGGACTGTTGGGAGGCAGCCGCGTTGGCCAGGGCGCCCAGCGGTGGCGGCCAAGGCAGAGGCAGGGGGGCCCAAGTGGGAGAGAAAAGAGGAAGGCCAAAGACAAGCGTTTGGGGGCGAAAAAAAAAAGGCCTACAGCACCCGGTATTCCCAGGCGGTCTCCCATCCAAGTACTAACCAGGCCCGACCTTGCTTAGCTTCCGAGATCAGACGAGATCGGGCGCGTTCAGGGTGCTATGGCCATAGACGCCTGCCGCTTCAGGTGGCGGCCCCAAGAGCCTGCTGCGCGCTTCCCGGGTCCCGACGTTAGCCAGGGCTCCCCACTCAGCCTGCCCTGGGCCTGGCGCCCGCCACCCCGCCCACCCGCCCGCCAGCCCGCCCGGGGGGGCCCCCCCAACGCCAAAGTCTGTCGGGGCACTCTCCCATCCCGGGGCTCCCCAGCCTTGCCGCCACAGCGTGCCTCCCCAGGCCGCAACCGGGGTGCGTCCTCCGCCCCCACCACCACTCCCCCCACACCCCCCGCCCCCGCCCCCGCCCCGCGCTCGGTGTGCTCCGCCCCCGCCACCCCCACACCACCAGCGCCCAACCCAGCGCCCTTGGCCAGGCCCAGCCGGCCACCTGGCCTTCCCTCCTCTCCTCTCCTCTGCTCTCTTCTGCTCTCCTCCAGACAGCTCTGCTCAGCTGGGCTCGGCTCGGCTCGGCTCTCCCCTCCTCTCCACCCCACCTCGCTCCCAGCCCACCCGAGGCCACGAGGACACATGGGCGACGGGCGACGCCACACACCAGCCCAGAAGCGGCAGCCCCGCCCCGTGGCCCTACCTCCACCGCGCTTCTCCTGACAACCCACCCGCACCAGGCCCTGACGGAGAGACACAGACAGGGGGGTGGGGGGGCCCAGGTCGCGGGGGCGCCGGGAGGGGTGTGGGGGTTGGTCGGCTGCCGGTGGGCCTGGGGGCTGGGGGCAGCCCGAGGGCCTCGCTAGGGGATCCAGGGCCCAGGGCCTCGGGAGCACAGGCCCGCGGAGAGGTGGCCCAGGCCCGGGGTCGAGGCCTGCTCCTGCCTCCTGCCCCCCACACCCTCGGGCCTGGGCCCTCCCCCCCGCCTCTCCGCCCTCCTCCCACAGCCCGCGGCCCCCACGCCCCTCCCCGCGTCCATGGCCGTGGTCCTCACCCCGGTCCCCCTTTCCCTGCCTCTGGCCCCAAAGCCCCCTTCCAAGACTGCCCCGCCCTGCCAGCAGCCCCACAAGGCCCGCTGAGGCGCGGGTGGGCCTCGTGTCATGCAGGCGGAAACGCTGGCTTGTGGCCGGCCGCCCGTGCAGCGGGCCGCCCTTTTTGGGGCCAGGGGCCCGCGATGCTGGGTCTGGGGAGGCCAGGGGTCAGGGGGTCAGGGGCGTGAGGGGACCGGGCTCAGGGGCTGAGGCGTTCAGGGACTGTTGGGAGGCCGCCGCGTTGGCCAGGGCGCCCAGCGCTGGCGGCCAAGGCAGAGGCAGGGGGGCCCAAGTGGGAGAGAAAAGAGGAAGGCCAAAGACAAGCGTTTGGGGGCGAAAAAAAAAGCCTACATCACCCGGTATTCCCAGGCGGTCTCCCATCCAAGTACTAACCAGGCACGACCCTGCTTAGCTTCCGAGATCAGACGAGATCGGGCGCGTTCAGGGTGGCATGGCCATAGACGCCTGCCGCTTCAGCTGGCCGCCCCAAGAGCCTGCTGCGCGCTTCCCGGGTCCCGACGTTAGCCAGGGCTCCCCACTCAGCCTGCCCTAGGCCTGGCGCCCGCCTCCCCGCCCACCCGCCCGCCAGCCCGCCCGGGGGGGCCCCCCCAACGCCAAAGTCTGTCGGGGCACACTCCCATCCCGGGGCTCCCCAGCTGTGCCACCACCGCGTGCCTCCCCAGGCCACAACCGGGGTGCGTCCTCCGCCCCCACCACCACTCCCCCCACATCCCCCGCCCCCGCCCCCGCCCCCGCCCCGCGCTCGGTGTGCTCCGCCCCCGCCACCCCCACACCACCAGCGCCCACCCAGCGCCCTAGGCCAGGCCCAGCCGGCCACCTGGCCTTCCCTCCTCTCCTCTCCTCTGCTCTCTTCTGCTCTCCTCCAGACAGCTCTGCTCAGCTGGGCTCGGCTCGGCTCGGCTCTCCCCTCCTCTCCACCCCACCTCGCTCCCAGCCCACCCGAGGCCACGAGGACACATGGGCGACGGGCGACGCCACACACCAGCCCAGAAGCGGCAGCCCCGCCCCGTGGCCCTACCTCCACCGCGCTTCCCCTGACCACCCACCCGCACCAGGCCCTGACGGAGAGACACAGACAGGGGGGTGGGGGGGCCCAGGTCGCGGGGGCGCCGGGAGGGGTGTGGGGGTTGGTCGGCTGCCGGTGGGCCTGGGGGCTGGGGGCAGCCCGAGGGCCTCGCTAGGGGATCCAGGGCCCAGGGCCTCGGGAGCACAGGCCCGCGGAGAGGTGGCCCAGGCCCGGGGTCGAGGCCTGCTCCTGCCTCCTGCCCCCCACACCCTCGGGGCTGGGCCCCCCCCCCCCCCCGCCTCCCCGCCCTCCTCCCACAGACCGGCGGCCCCCACGCCCCTCCCCGCGTCCATGGCCGTGGTCCTCACCCCGGTCCCCCTTTCCCTGCCTCTGGCCCCAAAGCCCCCTTCCAAGACTGCCCCGCCGTGCCAGCAGCCCCACAAGGCCGGCTGAGGCGCGGGTGGGCCTCGTGTCGTGCAGGCGGAAACGCTGGCTTGTGGCCGGCCGCCCGTGCAGCGGGCCGCCCTTTTTGGGGCCAGGGGCCCGCGATGCTGGGTCTGGGGTGGCCAGGGGTCAGGGGGTCAGGGGCGGGAGGGGACCGGGCTCAGGGGCTGAGGCGTTCAGGGACTGTTGGGAGGCAGCCGCGTTGGCCAGGGCGCCCAGCGGTGGCGGCCAAGGCAGAGGCAGGGGGGCCCAAGTGGGAGAGAAAAGAGGAAGGCCAAAGACAAGCGTTTGGGGGCGAAAAAAAAAGGCCTACAGCACCCGGTATTCCCAGGCGGTCTCCCATCCAAGTACTAACCAGGCCCGACCTTGCTTAGCTTCCGAGATCAGACGAGATCGGGCGCGTTCAGGGTGCTATGGCCATAGACGCCTGCCGCTTCAGGTGGCGGCCCCAAGAGCCTGCTGCGCGCTTCCCGGGTCCCGACGTTAGCCAGGGCTCCCCACTCAGCCTGCCCTGGGCCTGGCGCCCGCCACCCCGCCCACCCGCCCGCCAGCCCGCCCGGGGGGGCCCCCCCAACGCCAAAGTCTGTCGGGGCACTCTCCCATCCCGGGGCTCCCCAGCCTTGCCGCCACAGCGTGCCTCCCCAGGCCGCAACCGGGGTGCGTCCTCCGCCCCCACCACCACTCCCCCCACACCCCCCGCCCCCGCCCCCGCCCCGCGCTCGGTGTGCTCCGCCCCCGCCACCCCCACACCACCAGCGCCCAACCCAGCGCCCTTGGCCAGGCCCAGCCGGCCACCTGGCCTTCCCTCCTCTCCTCTCCTCTGCTCTCTTCTGCTCTCCTCCAGACAGCTCTGCTCAGCTGGGCTCGGCTCGGCTCGGCTCTCCCCTCCTCTCCACCCCACCTCGCTCCCAGCCCACCCGAGGCCACGAGGACACATGGGCGACGGGCGACGCCACACACCAGCCCAGAAGCGGCAGCCCCGCCCCGTGGCCCTACCTCCACCGCGCTTCTCCTGACAACCCACCCGCACCAGGCCCTGACGGAGAGACACAGACAGGGGGGTGGGGGGGCCCAGGTCGCGGGGGCGCCGGGAGGGGTGTGGGGGTTGGTCGGCTGCCGGTGGGCCTGGGGGCTGGGGGCAGCCCGAGGGCCTCGCTAGGGGATCCAGGGCCCAGGGCCTCGGGAGCACAGGCCCGCGGAGAGGTGGCCCAGGCCCGGGGTCGAGGCCTGCTCCTGCCTCCTGCCCCCCACACCCTCGGGCCTGGGCCCTCCCCCCCGCCTCTCCGCCCTCCTCCCACAGCCCGCGGCCCCCACGCCCCTCCCCGCGTC